>NW_027646082.1:0-46000 GCF_951394435.1 Stenella coeruleoalba
GCTCACAAGAAAGCGAGTTGAAGAAAGGAGCTCAGGGGCACTGTAATTCACAAACCTGCAGAGTTATAAATGACAGCTATCGTCCAAAAATAGACTGAAGTAAGGCTGCCAAGAGGACTTGAAAGCGGGGCAGAATTGCAGGAAACCGATTTCAGGAGGTAGACTGGAATTGCATTGAAAGCATAGGAAAAGAGGCAGAACGTCCACAATGATGCACTTGGCCAAAAAGGGCATATGCGCTTTTCCTGAATATATTCAGGAAAAAACGCATACACCCTTTTTGGCCAACCAAGCAAGCTTGCAAAGGAAATCTGCACTACAATGAAGTCTCACTTCCCCCCGGTCAAAAGGGCCATCTGAAAAAAGTGTAAAATCCAGAAAGGCAGGACAGACCATGGAGAACTGGGAGCCTTGTTATGCTGATGGGCGGGATGTAAATTGCCAACAACCACTCGGGAGAAGTGTATGGTGTTTCCTGAAACATCTAAAAAACAAAGCAACAGAACCTAGGGCACTTCCACTTATGGTCCTATAGCTTAGGGAAATTAAAATCAAAAAGACACAGCCACCCCAAAGTTTGGATCGGCTCTGTTTACAAGAACGTCGTTTACAGTACAAGTTCAACATCGCAGAAAGTGAAAAATGGATAAAGAAGTTGTGGTATTTACTTACAAAGCAATATCACTCAGCAATGAAATCTGTGTCATCAGGCCCTTAGCAGCACAATGAGTGGATTCAGGTATGATGATTCTAACTGAAATAAGTCACACAGAAAAAGAAACATCATAACATATCAGTAATACATGGAATGTAAACTTGGCTACACAGGAACTGAATTACAGAACAGAACAGGGTCTCAAATTCAGAAAACCAACTTATGCTTGCTTAAGGGGAAAGGTGAGTTGGGGTGCTGCATAAAACCAGAGATTGAAATGAGCACAGATAAAGTTCCTTAAGCCAAATATGGAATAGACAAGAGCTACTCCTTGCTCAACGAAATGGACTCAACACCCCATATTAAACGCCTAAGAATGTACCTGACTTGTAAATATCTTAAAACCTATGGATTGCTATGTCTCCGAAAGAGAATCAAGCATGTGTACAGGGGCATAAACGCAGCAGTGATAGGATTGGAGAGGTTCGGTGAGCATATGAAGACCCTTTGAAGTCATATTGCATGGTACCCATTACACGGGTCTCAACTCTCCAGGTTTAAGGTATTCTTCCTTCAGCTAAAACATGCATGTGGAACCCAGAGTATGATCAACCATGTGAACGGGAGACGTATTCAAATATGTCTCAGTTTTCCTCCCCTGGTACTAGGGTGCAACATTCCAGACGCTTTACTAACACTCTCCCGACTTGGAGAGTCAGTCCCTTTAACCTCCAGTTTGGCCCAGTTTGCAATTTCTGCGGAAGATGAACAGGAATAGCGAGAACCAATGAGAGGCTAGCAGGAGGTGTCTGGAAGGGCAAATTTAACTCTCATTTCCCACCAGGAAGAGGAATTAACCAAAGGCTCAGCATGCCGGGCCGGAACCAGATTAGGGCCTGAAGCCATCCTGCGGTGTTGCGGCCAGCTCACAAGAAAGCGAGTTGAAGAAAGGAGCTCAGGGGCACTGTAATTCACAAACCTGCAGAGTTATAAATGACAGCTATCGTCCAAAAATAGACTGAAGTAAGGCTGCCAAGAGGACTTGAAAGCGGGGCAGAATTGCAGGAAACCGATTTCAGGAGGTAGACTGGAATTGCATTGAAAGCATAGGAAAAGAGGTAGAACGTCCACAATGATGCACTTGGCCAAAAAGGGCGTATGCGTTTCTTCCTGAATATATTCAGGAAAAAACGCATACGCCCTTTTTGGCCAACCAAGCAAGCTTGCAAAGGAAATCTGCACTACAATGAAGTCTCACTTCCCCCCGGTCAAAAGGGCCATCTGAAAAAAGTGTAAAATCCAGAAAGGCAACAGGCCATTGAGAACTGGGAGCCTTGTTATGCTGATGGTCGGGATGGAAATTGCCAACAGACACTCAGGAGAAGTGTATGGTGTTTCCTGAAACATCTAAAAAACAAAGCAACAGAACCTAGGGCACTTCCACTTATGGTCCTATAGCTTAGGGAAATTAAAATCAAAAAGACACAGCCACCCCAAAGTTTGGAACGGCTCTGTTTACAAGAACCTCGTTTACAGTACAAGTTCAACATCGCAGAAATTGAAAAATGGATAAAAAAGTTGTGGTATTTACTTACAAAGCAATATCACTCAGCAATGAAATCTGTGTCATCAGGCCCTTAGCAGCACAATGAGTGGATTCAGGTATGATGATTCTAACTGAAATAAGTCACACAGAAAAAGAAACATCATAAGATATCAGTAATACACGGAATGTAAACTTGGCTACACAGGAACTGAATTACAGAACAGAACAGGGTCTCAAATTTAGAAAACCAACTTATGCTTGCTTAAGGGGAAAGGTGAGTTGGGGTGCTGCATAAAACCAGAGATTGAAATGAGCACAGATAAAGTTCCTTAAGCCAAATATGGAATAGAAAAGAGCTACTCCTTGCTCAACGAAATGGACTCAACACCGCATATGAAACGCCTAAGAATGTACCTGATTAGTAAGTATCTTAAAACCTATGGATTGCTATGTCTCCGAAAGAGAATCAGGCATGTGTACAGGGGCATAAACGCAGCAGTGATAGGATTGGAGAGGTTCGGTGAGCAAATGAAGACCCTTTGAAGTCATATTGCATGGTACCCATTCCACGGGTTTCAAATACCCAGGTTTAAGGTATTCTTCCTTCAGCTAAAAGATGCATGTGGAACCCAAGTATGATCAACCATGTGAACGGGAGACGTGTTCAAATATGTCTCAGTTTTCCTCCCCTGGTACTCGGGTGCAACATTCCAGACGCTTTACTAACACTCTCCCCACTTGGAAAGTCAGCGCCTTTAACCTCCTGTTTGGCCCAGTTTGCAATTTCTGCGGAAGATGAACAGGAATAGCGAGAACCAATGAGAGGCTAGCTGGAGGTGTCTGGACGGGCAAATTTAACTCTCATTTCCCACCAGGAATAGGAAATAACCAAAGGCTCAGCATGCCGGGCCGGAACTAGATTAGGGCCTGAAGCCATCCTGCGGTGTTGCGGCCAGCTCAAAAGAAAGCGAGTTGAATAAAGGAGCTCAGGGGCACTGTAATTCACAAACCTGCAGAGTTATAAATGACAGCTATCGTCCAAAAATAGACTGAAGTAAGGCTGCCAAGAGGACTTGAAAGCGGGGCAGAATTGCAGGAAACCGATTTCAGGAGGTAGACTGGAATTGCATTGAAAGCATAGGAAAAGAGGCAGAACGTCCACAATGATGCACTTGGCCAAAAAGGGCGTATGCGTTTGTTCCTGAATATATTCAGGAAAAAACGCATACGCCCTTTTTGGACAACCAAGCAAGCTTGCAAAGGAAATCTGCACTACAATGAAGTCTCACTTCCCCCCGGTCAAAAGGGCCATCTGAAAAAAGTGTAAAATCCAGAAAGGCAGGACAGGCCATGGAGTACTGGGAGCCTTGTTATGCTGAAGGGCGGGATGTAAATTGCCAACAACCACTCTGGAGAAGTGTATGGTGTTTCCTGAAACATCTAAAAAACAAAGCAACAGAACCTAGGGCACTTCCACTTATGGTCCTATAGCTTAGGGAAATTAAAATCAAAAAGACACAGCCACCCCAAAGTTTGGGACGCCTCTGTTTACAAGAACCTCGTTTACAGTACAAGTTCAACATCGCAGAAAGTGAAAAATGGATAAAGAAGTTGTGGTATTTACTTACAAAGCAATATCACTCAGCAATGAAATCTGTGTCATCAGGCCCTTAGCAGCACAATGAGTGGATTCAGGTACGATGATTCTACCTGAAATAAGTCACACAGAAAAAGAAACATCATAAGATATCAGTAATACACGGAATGTAAACTTGGCTACACAGGAACTGAATTACAGAACAGAACAGGGTCTCAAATTTAGAAAACCAACTTATGCTTGCTTAAGGGGAAAGGTGAGTTGGGGTGCTGCATAAAACCAGAGATTGAAATGAGCACAGATAAAGTTCCTTAAGCCAAATATGGAATAGACAAGAGCTACTCCTTGCTCAACGAAATGGACTCAACACCCCATATTAAACGCCTAAGACTGTACCTGACTAGTAAGTATCTTAAAACCTATGGATTGCTATGTCTCCGAAAGAGAATCAAGCATGTGTACAGGGGCATAAACGCAGCAGTGATAGGATTGGAGAGGTTCGTGAGCAAATGAAGACCTTTGAAGTCATATTGCATGGTACCCATTCCACGGGTTTCAACTACCCAGGTTTAAGGTATTCTTCCTTCAGCTAAAACATGCATGTGGAACCTAGAGTATGATCAACCATGTGATCGGGAGACGTGTTCAAATATGTCTCAGTTTTCCTCCCCTGGTACTCGGGTGCAACATTCCAGACGCTTTACTAACACTCTCCCCACTTGGAGAGTCAGTCCCTTTAACCTCCTGTTTGGCCCAGTTTGCAATTTCTGTGGAAGATGAACAGGAATAGCGAGAACCAATGAAAGACTAGCTGGAGGTGTCTGATGGGCAAATTTAACTCTCATTTCCCACCAGGAAGAGGAATTAACCAAAGGCTCAGTTCCGTGCCGGAACCACATTAGGGCCTGAAGACATCCTGCGGTGTTGCGGCCAGCTCACAAGAAAGCGAGTTGAAGAAAGGAGCTCAGGGGCACTGTAATTCACAAACCTGCAGAGTTATAAATGACAGCTATCGTCCAAAAATAGACTGAAGTAAGGCTGCCAAGAGGACTTGAAAGCGGGGCAGAATTGCAGGAAACCGATTTCAGGAGGTAGACAGGAATTGCATTTCAAGCATAGGAAAAGAGGCAGAACGTCCACAGTGATGCACTTGGCCAAAAAGGGCGTATGCGTTTTTTCCTGAAAAAACGCATACACCCTTTTTGGCCAACCAAGCAAGCTTGCAAAGGAAATCTACACTACAATGAAGTCCCACTTCCCCCCGGTCAAAAGGGCCATCTGAAAAAAGTGTAAAATCCAGAAAGGCAGGACAGGCCATGGAGAACTGGGAGCCTTGTTATGCTGATGGGCGGGATGTAAATTGCCAACAGCCACTCCGGAGAAGTGTATGGTGTTTCCTGAAACATCTAAAAAACAAAGCAACAGAGCCTAGGGCACTTCCACTTATGGTCCTATAGCTTAGGGAAATTAAAATCAAAAAGACACAGCCACCCCAAAGTTTGGGACGCCTCTGTTTACAAGAACTTCGTTTACCGTACAAGTTCAATATCACAGAAAGTGAAAAATGGATAAAGAAGTTGTGGTACTCATGTACAAAGCAATATCACTCAGCAATGAAATCTATGTCACCAGGCCCGAAGCAGCATAATGAGTGGATTCGGGTATGGTGATTCAAACTGAAATAAGTCACACAGAAAAAGAAACATCAAAAAATATCACTAATACATGGAATTTAAACTTGGCTACAGAGGAACTGAATTACAAAACAGA
The DNA here is from genome assembly GCF_951394435.1 of Stenella coeruleoalba. Classification (NCBI taxonomy): domain Eukaryota; kingdom Metazoa; phylum Chordata; class Mammalia; order Artiodactyla; family Delphinidae; genus Stenella; species Stenella coeruleoalba. The sequence continues at coordinate 5,569 of NW_027646082.1, forward strand.
ACAGGGTCTCAAATTTAGAAAACCAACTTATGCTTGCTTAAGTGGAAAGGTGAGTTGGGGTGCTGCATAAAACCAGAGATTGAAATGAGCACAGATAAAGTTCCTTAAGCCAAATATGGAATAGACAAGAGCTACTCCTTGCTCAACGAAATGGACTCCACACCCCATATTAAACGCCTAAGAATATACCTGACTAGTAAGTATCTTAAAACCTATGGATTGCTATGTCTCCAAAAGAGAATCAAGCGTGTGTACAGGGGCATAAACGCAGCAGTGATAGGATTGGAGAGATTCGGTGAGCAAATGAAGACCCTTTGAAGTCATATTGCATGGTACCCATTCCACGGGTCTCAACTCTCCAGGTTTAAGGTATTCTTTCTTCAGCTAAAACATGCATGTGGAACCCAGAGTATGATCAACCGTGTGATCGGGAGACGTGTTCAAATATGTCTCAGTTTTCATCACCTGGTACTTCGGTGCAACATTCCAGACGCTTTATTAACACTCTCCCCACTTGGAGAGTCAGCGCCTTTAACCTCCTGTTTGGCCCAGTTTGCAATTTCTGCGGAAGATGTACAGGAATAGGGAGAACCAATGAGAGACAAGCGGGAGGTGTCTGGATTGGCAAATTTAACTCTCATTTCCCACCAGGATGAGGAATTAACCAAAGGCTCAGCGTGCCGTGCCGGAACCAGATTAGGGCCTGAAGCCATCCTGCGGTGTTGCGGCCAGGTCACAAGAAAGCGAGTTGAAGAAAGGAGCTCAGGGGCACTGTAATTCACAAACCTGCAGAGTTATAAATGACAGCTATCGTCCAAAAATATACTGAAGTAAGGCTGCCAAGAGGACTTGAAAGCGGGGCAGAATTGCAGGAAATCGATTTCAGGAGGTAGACTGGAATTGCATTGAAAGCATAGGAAAAGAGGCAGAACGTCCACAATGATGCACTTGGCCAAAAAGGGCGTATGCGTTTTTTCCTGAATATATTCAGGAAAAAACGCATACGCCCTTTTTGGACAACCAAGCAAGCTTGCAAAGGAAATCTGCACTACAATGAAGTCTCACTTCCCCCCGGTCAAAAGGGCCATCTGAAAAAAGTGTAAAATCCAGAAAGGCAGGACAGGCCATGGAGAACTGGGAGCCTTGTTATGCTGATGGGCGGGATGTAAATTACCAACAGACACTCAGGAGAAGTGTATGGTGTTTCCTGAAACATCTAAAAAACAAAGCAACAGAGCCTAGGGCACTGCCACTTATGGTCCTATAGCTTAGGGAAATTAAAATCAAAAAGACACTGCCAACCCAAAGTTTGGGACGCCTCTGTTTACAAGAACCTCGTTTACAGTACAAGTTCAACATCGCAGAAATTGAAAAATGGATAAAGAAGTTGTGGTATTTAGTTACAAAGCAATATCACTCAGCAATGAAATCTGTGTCATCAGGCCCTTAGCAGCACAATGAGTGGATTCAGGTATGATGATTCTAACTGAAATAAGTCACACAGAAAAAGAAACATCATAAGATATCAGTAATACACGGAATGTAAACTTGGCTACACAGGAACTGCATTCCAAAACAGAACAGGGTCTCAAATTTAGAAAACCAACTTATGCTTGCTTAAGGGGAAAGGTGAGTTGGGGTGCTGCATAAAACCAGAGATTGAAATGAGCACAGATAAAGTTCTTTAAGCCAAATATGGAATAGACAAGAGCTACTCCTTGCTCAACGAAATGGACTCAAAACCCCATATTAAACGCCTAAGAATGTACCTGACTAGTAAGTATCTTAAAACCTATGGATTGCTATGCCTCCAAAAGAGAATCAAGCATGTGTACAGGGGCATAAACGCAGCAGTGATAGGATTGGAGAGGTTCGGTGAGCAAATGAAGACCCTTTGAAGTCATATTGCATGGTACCCATTCCACGGGTTTCAACTACCCAGGTTTTAGGTATTCTTCCTTCAGCTAAAACATGCATGTGGAACCCAAGTATGATCAACCATGTGAACGGGAGACGTGTTCAAATATGTCTCAGTTTTCCTCCCCTGGTACTCGGGTGCAACATTCCAGACGCTTTACTAACACTCTCCCCACTTGGAAAGTCAGCGCCTTTAACCTCCTGTTTGGCCCAGTTTGCAATTTCTGCGGAAGATGAACAGGAATAGCGAGAACCAATGAGAGGCTAGCTGGAGGTGTCTGGACGGGCAAATTTAACTCTCATTTCCCACCAGGAAGAGGAAATAACCAAAGGCTCAGCATGCCGGGCCGGAACCAGATTAGGGCCTGAAGCCATCCTGCGGTGTTGCGGCCAGCTGAAAAGAAAGCGAGTTGAAGAAAGGAGCTCAGGGGCACTGTAATTCACAAACCTGCAGAGTTATAAATGACAGCTATCGTCCAAAAATAGACTGAAGTAAGGCTGCCAAGAGGACTTGAAAGCGGGGCAGAATTGCAGGAAACCGATTTCAGGAGGTAGACTGGAATTGCATTGAAAGCATAGGAAAAGAGGCAGAACGTCCACAATGATGCACTTGGCCAAAAAGGGCGTATGCGTTTTTTCCTGAATATATTCAGGAAAAAACGCATACGCCCTTTTTGGCCAACCAAGCAAGCTTGCAAAGGAAATCTGCACTACAATGAAGTCTCACTTCCCCCCGGTCAAAAGGGCCATCTGAAAAAAGTGTAAAATCCAGAAAGGCAGGACAGGCCATGGAGTACTGGGAGCCTTGTTATGCTGAAGGGCGGGATGTAAATTGCCAACAACCACTCTGGAGAAGTGTATGGTGTTTCCTGAAACATCTAAAAAACAAAGCAACAGAACCTAGGGCACTTCCACTTATGGTCCTATAGCTTAGGGAAATTAAAATCAAAAAGACACAGCCACCCCAAAGTTTGGGACGCCTCTGTTTACAAGAACCTCGTTTACAGTACAAGTTCAACATCGCAGAAAGTGAAAAATGGATAAAGAAGTTGTGGTATTTACTTACAAAGCAATATCACTCAGCAATGAAATCTGTGTCATCAGGCCCTTAGCAGCACAATGAGTGGATTCAGGTACGATGATTCTACCTGAAATAAGTCACACAGAAAAAGAAACATCATAAGATATCAGTAATACACGGAATGTAAACTTGGCTACACAGGAACTGAATTACAGAACAGAACAGGGTCTCAAATTTAGAAAACCAACTTATGCTTGCTTAAGGGGAAAGGTGAGTTGGGGTGCTGCATAAAACCAGAGATTGAAATGAGCACAGATAAAGTTCCTTAAGCCAAATATGGAATAGACAAGAGCTACTCCTTGCTCAACGAAATGGACTCAACACCCCATATTAAACGCCTAAGACTGTACCTGACTAGTAAGTATCTTAAAACCTATGGATTGCTATGTCTCCGAAAGAGAATCAAGCATGTGTACAGGGGCATAAACGCAGCAGTGATAGGATTGGAGAGGTTCGTGAGCAAATGAAGACCTTTGAAGTCATATTGCATGGTACCCATTCCACGGGTTTCAACTACCCAGGTTTAAGGTATTCTTCCTTCAGCTAAAACATGCATGTGGAACCTAGAGTATGATCAACCATGTGATCGGGAGACGTGTTCAAATATGTCTCAGTTTTCCTCCCCTGGTACTCGGGTGCAACATTCCAGACGCTTTACTAACACTCTCCCCACTTGGAGAGTCAGTCCCTTTAACCTCCTGTTTGGCCCAGTTTGCAATTTCTGTGGAAGATGAACAGGAATAGCGAGAACCAATGAAAGACTAGCTGGAGGTGTCTGGATGGGCAAATTTAACTCTCATTTCCCACCAGGAAGAGGAATTAACCAAAGGCTCAGTTCCGTGCCGGAACCACATTAGGGCCTGAAGACATCCTGCGGTGTTGCGGCCAGGTCACAAGAAAGCGAGTTGAAGAAAGGAGCTCAGGGGCACTGTAATTCACAAACCTGCAGAGTTATAAATGACAGCTATCGTCCAAAAATAGACTGAAGTAAGGCTGCCAAGAGGACTTGAAAGCGGGGCAGAATTGCAGGAAACCGATTTCAGGAGGTAGACAGGAATTGCATTTCAAGCATAGGAAAAGAGGCAGAACGTCCACAGTGATGCACTTGGCCAAAAAGCGCGTATGCGTTTTTTCCTGAAAAAACGCATACGCCCTTTTTGGCCAACCAAGCAAGCTTGCAAAGGAAATCTACACTACAATGAAGTCTCACTTCCCCCCGGTCAAAAGGGCCATCTGAAAAAAGTGTAAAATCCAGAAAGGCAGGACAGGCCATGGAGAACTGGGAGCCTTGTTATGCTGATGGGCGGGATGTAAATTGCCAACAGCCACTCCGGAGAAGTGTATGGTGTTTCCTGAAACATCTAAAAAACAAAGCAACAGAGCCTAGGGCACTTCCACTTATGGTCCTATAGCTTAGGGAAATTAAAATAAAAAAGACACAGCCACCCCAAAGTTTGGGACGCCTCTGTTTACAAGAACCTCGTTTACCGTACAAGTTCAATATCACAGAAAGTGAAAAATGGATAAAGAAGTTGTGGTACTCATGTACAAAGCAATATCACTCAGCAATGAAATCTATGTCACCAGGCCCGTAGCAGCATAATGAGTGGATTCGGGTATGGTGATTCAAACTGAAATAAGTCACACAGAAAAAGAAACATCAAAAAATATCACTAATACATGGAATTTAAACTTGGCTACAGAGGAACTGAATTACAAAACAGAACATGGTCTCAAATTTAGAAAACCAACTTATGCTTGCTTAAGTGGAAAGGTGAGTTGGGGTGCTGCATAAAACCAGAGATTGAAATGAGCACAGATAAAGTTCCTTAAGCCAAATATGGAATAGACAAGAGCTACTCCTTGCTCAACGAAATGGACTCCACACCCCATATTAAACGCCTAAGAATATACCTGACTAGTAAGTATCTTAAAACCTATGGATTGCTATGTCTCCAAAAGAGAATCAAGCGTGTATACAAGGGTCATAAACGCAGCAGTGATAGGATTGGAGAGATTCGGTGAGCAAATGAAGACCCTTTGAAGTCATATTGCATGGTACCCATTCCACGGGTCTCAACTCTCCAGGTTTAAGGTATTCTTTCTTCAGCTAAAACATGCATGTGGAACCCAGAGTATGATCAACCGTGTGATCGGGAGACGTGTTCAAATATGTCTCAGTTTTCATCACCTGGTACTTCGGTGCAACATTCCAGACGCTTTATTAACACTCTCCCCACTTGGAGAGTCAGTGACTTTAACCTCCTGTTTGGCCCAGTTTGCAATTTCTGCGGAAGATGTACAGGAATAGGGAGAACCAATGAGAGACAAGCGGGAGGTGTCTGGATTGGCAAATTTAACTCTCATTTCCCACCAGGATGAGGAATTAACCAAAGGCTCAGCGTGCCGTGCCGGAACCAGATTAGGGCCTGAAGCCATCCTGCGGTGTTGCGGCCAGGTCACAAGAAAGCGAGTTGAAGAAAGGAGCTCAGGGGCACTGTAATTCACAAACCTGCAGAGTTATAAATGACAGCTATCGTCCAAAAATATACTGAAGTAAGGCTGCCAAGAGGACTTGAAAGCGGGGCAGAATTGCAGGAAATCCATTTCAGGAGGTAGACTGGAATTGCATTGAAAGCATAGGAAAAGAGGCAGAACGTCCACAATGATGCACTTGGCCAAAAAGGGCGTATGCGTTTTTTCCTGAATATATTCAGGAAAAAACGCATACGCCCTTTTTGGACAACCAAGCAAGCTTGCAAAGGAAATCTGCACTACAATGAAGTCTCACTTTGCCCCGGTCAAAAGGGCCATCTGAAAAAAGTGTAAAGTCCAGAAAGGCAGGACAGGCCATGGAGAACTGGGAGCATTGTTATGCTGATGGGCGGGATGTAAATTGCCAACAGACACTCAGGAGAAGTGTATGGTGTTTCCTGAAACATCTAAAAAACAAAGCAACAGAGCCTAGGGCACTTCCACTTATGGTCCTATAGCTTCGGGAAATTAAAATCAAAAAGACACAGCCACCCCAAAGTTTGGGACGCCTCTGTTTACAAGAACCTCGTTTACCGTACAAGTTCAATATCACAGAATGTGAAAAATGGATAAAGAACTTGTGGTACTTACGTACAATGCAGTATCACTCAGCAATGAAATCTATGTCATCAGGCCCGTAGCAGCATAATGAGTGGATTCAGGTACGATGATTCTAACTGAAATAAGTCACACAGAAAAAGAATCATCAAAAGATATCACTAATACACGGAATGTAAACTTGGCTATACAGGAACTGAATTCCAAAACAGAACAGGGTCTCAAATTTAGAAAACCAACTTATGCTTGCTTAAGGGGAAAGGTGAGTTGGGGTGCTGCATAAAACCAGAGATTGAAATGAGCACAGATAAAGTTCCTTAAGCCAAATATGGAATAGACAAGAGCTACTCCTTGCTCAACGAAATGGACTCAACACCCCATATTAAACGCCTAAGAATGTACCTGACTAGTAAGTATCTTAAAACCTAGGGATTGCTATGTCTCCGAAAGAGAATCAAGCGTGTGTACTGGGGCATAAATGCAGCAGTGATAGGATTGGAGAGGTTCGGTGAGCAAATGAAGACCCTTTGAAGTCATATTGCATGGTACCCATTACACGGGTCTCAACTCTCCAGGTTTAAGGTATTCTTCCTTCAGCTAATACATGCATGTGGAACCCAGAGTATGATCAACCGTGTGATCAGGAGACGTGTTCAAATATGTCTCAGTTTTCATACCCTGGTACTCGGGTGCAACATTCCAGACGCTTTACTAACACTCTCCCGACTTGGACAGTCAGTGCCTTTAACCTCCTGTTTGGCCCAGTTTGCAATTTCTGCGGAAGATCAACAGGAATAGGGAGAACCAATGAGAGACTAGCTGGAGGTGTCTGGACGGGCAAATTTAACTCTCATTTCCCACTAGGAAGAGGAATTAACCAAAGGCTCAGCGTGCCGTGGCGGAAACAGATTAGGGCCTGAAGCCATCCTGCGGTGTTGCGGCCAGCTCACAAGAAAGTGAGTTGAAGAAAGGAGTTCAGGGGCTCTGTAATTCACAAACCTGCAGAGTTATAAATGACAGCTATCATCCAAAAATATACTGAAGTAAGGCTTCCAAGAGGACTTGAAAGCGGGGCAGAATTGCAGGATACCGATTTCAGGAGGTAGACTGGAATTGCATTGAAAGCGTAGGAAAAGAGGCAGAACGTCCACAATGATGCACTTTGCCAAAAGGGCATATGCGTTTTTTCCTGAATATATTCAGGAAAAAACGCATACGCCCTTTTTGGCCAACCAAGCAAGCTTGCAAAGGAAATCTGCACTGCAATGAAGTCTCACTTCCCCCCGGTCAAAAGGGCCATCAGAATAAAGTGTAAAATCCAGAAAGGCAGGACAGGCCATGGAGAACTGGGAGCCTTGTTATGCTGATGGGCGGGATGTAAATTGCCAACAGACACTCGGGAGAAGTGTATGGTGTTTCCTGAAACATCTAAAAAACAAAGCAACAGAGCCTAGGGCACTTCCACTTATGGTCCTATAGCTTAGGGAAATTAATATCAAAAAGACACAGCAACCCCAAAATTTGGGACGGCTCTTTTTACAGGAATCTCTTCTACGGCACAAGTTAAATATCCCAGAGAGCAAATAATGGATAAAGAAGTTGCTGTACTTCTGTACAACAGAATACCACTCAGCAATGAAATCTATGTCACCAGGCCCGTACCAGCATAATGAGTGGATTGAGGCACGATGATTCTAAGTGAAAGAAGTCACACAGAAAAAGAAACATCATAAGGTATCACTAATACACGGAATGTGAACTTGGCTACACATGAACTGAATTACAAAACAGAACAGGGTCTCAAGTTTAGAAAACCAACTTATGCCTGCTTAAGGGGGAAGGTGAGTTGGGGTGCTGCATAAAAGCAGAGTTTGAAATTAGCACAGATACCGTTCCATAAGCCAAATATGTAATAGACAAGAGCTACCCCTTGCTCAACGAAATGGATTCAACAATGAGGTATCACCTCACACCTGGTAGAATAGGCATCATTGAAAATCTACAAACAAAAAATGCTGGAAAGGGTGTGGAGAAAAGGAACCCTCTTCCACTATTGTTGGGAATATAAATTGATACAGTCATTATGGAGAACAATATGGAATTTCTTAAGAAACTAACAATAGAATTACCATATGATACAGCAATCCCAGTACTGGACATATACCCAGACAAAACCATAAATCAAAAAGAGTCATTCACCGCAATGTTCATTGCATCACTATTTACAATATCGAGGTAATGGAAGCAACCTAAATGCCCACAGACAGACGAATGCATAAAGCAGTGGTACATATATAAAATGGAATATTACTAAGCCATGAAAAGGAATGAAATTGGGTCATTTGTAGAGACGTCGATGGATCTAGAGACTGTCATACAGAGTGAAGTAAGTCAGAAAGAGAAAAACAAATCTTGTATATTCATGCATATATGTGGAACCTAGAAAAACTGTACAGATTAACCATTTTGCAAGGCATAAATAGAGCAACAGATGTAGACAACAAACGTATGGACAACAAGGGGGGAAAGCTGTTGGGGGGTGGTGGTGGGAGGAGTTGAGAGACTGGGATTGGCATGTATACATTTATATGTATAAAATAGATAGCCAATAAGAACCTGCTGTATAAAAATATAAAATAAAATTCAAAATTAAAAAGAAATAAAATTTAAAAAATAAAACAGAAAAAACAATTATTCCCTGCACATACATGTATTTATATGAATAAATTATTTCCATGCTTATATCTGTAAATACAAAAAAGAGGAATAAAATCTACCTTGAACCAAAAACGAAAAAGAGAAAAAAAACACAGAACCCACCAGTTACACAGAGGAAAACCGTATCAGGGCACTTGCTCCAGTTGTAAACAATTCTGAAGTTGGTCAGTGGTGGGGAATCGTCTCCCATTCAGCCAGCAGCCCCCACGCAACAAGCGTCCTCATTGCAAAGCTGGGGCACCGTGCCGAGGCATCTGTGAGTAAACGTGAGCTGAGCCCCAGGCCAGTTGCTGCTGAACTATTCCCACCCGTCCCAGGTAAAACACCTGAATATATACAAGGACTTGAAAGCCTAGAGGAAGGGCCATAGAGCCACACGAGTGACAGCATGCCGGCCGACTTGGTGCCTGCAGGCCAGCCAGGATGGTCCTGGCCCTGGGTGCTCTTCTGGAAGATTTCCATTTCCCTGCCTGAGATACCCGTCCTGTCCCTGCCCCCACTGCTTTTTTCCTTCCTCACCTCTGCCCAGGGAGAAATTCCAGCAGCAGGTATGGGTGACACATCCTCTTCTTTAGCAGGTGGCAGCCTGGCAACTGCTGCAGAAAGTCCAGCAGAGCCCCACTCACACTGGGCCACCCACAAAGCCGTGGCCTCTCACTCCCTCCCACCAGCCCAGCCCCGAGACTGCTGACAGGGCAGAGAAAATGGCGTCAGGCACGGCTGCAGGGGCTCTTGCTGCCTGGAGTGGTATTTATATTGATCTCAACCCAGGCACACCTGGGGAGGGCTGGCCGGCACGGTAAGGCTGCCCAGGTCAGCCAATCATCACCCCTCAGGGGCTCACAGTTGCAGAAAATGGAACTTGCTGAACCGGCCAGGTCCAAGGAACAGGTGTGGGCTCCTGAGAGTCAGGATAGACAAGGGGCTGCAGCTTTGGCTTGTTTTCTAATCATTTTATCTGGCCCATGAGTGGGAGACAACTTCAAGAAAACCCTCTCCTAATGAGAGGAACCCAGGAGTCAGGGAGAGGAGGGGTGGGTGGTGGTTGGAGACAGAGGCCTGGTGCCCCGGGTGCAGTGGAAGTCTCTGGAAGACCAGGTGGAGGGAGGCCTCACGGAGTGATGCCCAGGGTCACAGACCTGTCGCAGCTGCTGTTTGTTAGTTCAAGTCCTGCTCTGAGGTGCTCTGTGTCAGCTCTGAGTGACACGTGAGCTGGGGGTGCTCTGCAATGAGGGCTATGTGCACGGTTCCTGTGTGCCCAGCCCTGCCACGGTACCTGCAAGGGTAGCTCTGTATCCTGGGAGGGGCCTGACCACGAGAGCCCCGTGGGCTGGGGTGGGGGTGGGGTACCTGCCCAGGTGAGCTCCATATTCTGGGATTGGTCTGACCACGAGAGCCCCATGGGCTGCTGGGGACCTGGTAAAGGATGTCAGGACAGTCAGTGAAGCCACCGAGGATATACCTCCAGTTGCTCCTAATTCCTACACCCTGCTGGTCATTCTACCAACCACCAGGACATGGTATTCTGTATTAGTCTTCAATGATGCCTTCTTTTGTATTCCATTAGTCCCAGAGTCACAAGAAATTTTGGCTTGTGAGTGGCAGGACTCCACATACAACTAAAACAATACTTCCGGGCCGTCTGGCCCCAAGGGTGCAAAAATTCCCACACCATCTTTGGGGAAAGCTTAGCTAAAGACCTAAAAGTTCTACCTCTGGAAAAGGAAACCCTCCTTCAATATGCAGACGACATTCTGATCACCAGCCCTACTAAGGAGGCCTCTGAACTACCAAGCCAATAAAGGATAGAAGTTGTCCAAGAAAAAGCTCAAATATCACAGACTGCGGTGACCTGCCTGGGCTTCATTCTCACAGAAGGTCAGAGAAGCCCATCCCAGGAAAGGGAAGAAACCATTTTCAGCCTTACCCCTTTCTAAAACTAGAAGACAGCTTAGGGGTTCCTGGGGAGGCCAGGGTTTGCTGCTTCTGGATCCCTAACTACAGTCTACTAGCTGGGCCTCTATATGAAACACTGAAAGGAAAAGATGATGATCCTTTTGAATAGAATCCAGAAGTGGCCTTTCAAGAATGGAAAGAGCAGTCAATTCAGACCCTTGCCCTGGAACTCCCTAATTTAGCTAAACCCTTTGACCTTTACATTCCCGGTGAAAGGTGAATCGCCATTGGAGAATTAGTGCAAAAACTGGGACCGCTTGAAATGGAACAATGCAAGAATGCCATCCAGGTAGGATAAACTACGGTCACTAAGGGGCTTGGCCCACTGCCACATCTGGCCAAGATACTGGCGGTATCTAAAAACCTGGAAATCAGCAGCCCAAAAGGCCACCTCCCTCCTAAGGGAAAAGGACCCCACGTGGTGATCCTAACCACCAACCATGCCCTGAAGTTGCAGGGTTCGCTCCGTGGGCACACCGACCTCGAGTGAGGAGGCCCTCCAACTCCAACATCCAGAGAGATAACCGGGGGCAACAGGGCACCATGACGACTCGTGTGAACATCACTTGACCTGGAGTTTCTCTCATAAAACAACAAGAGTGTGTCCCAAAAGAGTAGACTACTGCTTGCAGGACTTACTGCACCCAGAGGGGAGCTAATAATCTTGGCGGGGGAACAGTATACCACACTGTCACCATAGAAAAGCCTACAGACACCGTGATGATGGTGGCCAATAAGACCGGCTGGACTCCTGTTTACTTCAAAAGGCTGTTGACTCAGTAGCCATCATGGTCCGTGGTCACCACTGACCCTGGACTGTCTGGGAGTTGAGCGGGCAGGGCTCTGACACCTGGTGCTGTTTGTACGTTAATTCAGGGGCCTAACTGAAGAAAGCGCAGACTACTGGTCAGAGCATCTAGGCTGGCAGAGACGGTCAGCCTAAGGTGGCCGAACAAATGTGGGGCGGGGTGAAACCGGCCCCCACAGCGTCTCTGCACATCTCTTTCCTGGACCCTTAAAGGTCATTAGAATCTATAACACTTCCAATGCTGGTGCTCAGGTGGACGAGCAGGGAGGCAGGGGTCCTGGGGACAATCAACGTCACCGGGAGGCTGCTGGGGAGAAGCTCTGACCCTCGCCCCAGGGTATGAGGGCTCCCAACTCAGCACTCAGCAGTTACAGAAGAAGGGTCTGCACCCTCAGCACTCCAAGAATGAGGAACGGGACAAAAGGCAGAGGAGGGGTTTGTCCCCAGCAAAGCCCATTAAAAATCCCTGGGAGATAAAAATAGAATCTGGGCAATAAAGTCAAGTCTAACCTCTTTTATCCTTTGTGCTTTGTCTAATTTCACGTGCTCCTAGGGTCCCGCATGCAGAGGTTCCACACCCGGCACTTCAGACCAGATTTCCTAGTGCAGAATGGCTGGGTCGACACCTCAGCTCCTGGGGCCCAGTGCAGACTCCACGATATAGAGCCTGAGCTACAGCCAACCCGGCCCTCGAGAGCTCCGCCGCCTCCCTCCCTCCCACTGACTCTGACAGGATCTCTACACAGCAGCCCAGCCCACAGCCCACAGCCCACGGGGTAGTGCATGCTCTCACCTCTCCATTCTCTGATCAAAATATAAAGTTTCCTTTGCTTGTGAACCAAACTCAGTCTCGATCTGTTGGCCCCAATGACACTGGGCAGGGGGACACTTGTTGGGGTCCACTCTGGAGGATCAGTAACAGAAATTGAGACTATTGTAACCTCAATGAACAGATGTGTGAGCCAAACTGTAGTTAACATAGAACAGTGTATAAGGCTCGGGTAAAATAAGATGTTTTTAACACTTCCATTTGATATTTCCATCACTTTTTATAAGCAAGTTCAGTGAAAAGGTTTGTCTTATTTGTCAGGTCAATATTAGAGAAACGAAGTGATTTCTTTCCAAGGATGTACAGCTAATAATCTTGGTTAAACCTTCAATCTTGTTTTAAATGCTTTTCCATTGAAAATGATACCTCTCTTTCAGCTCCCCCATTTCTGAGAAGTATAAAATCTTATAATTTATTATTACCAAAGGGGAAAGGTGGGAGGAGGGATAAATTAACAGTTTGGAATGAACACATACACACTGCTATGTATAAAATAGATCATCAACAAGGAACTACTGTATAGCACAGGGAACTACACTCAACATTTTGCAATAACCTATAAGGGGAAATAATCTGAAAAAGAATAGATATTTTTATTGACATCATCTATCAATGACAGTTAAAGTGTAGCCTAAGGGAAGCTGGTGGTGAGTGCTTCTGACCCTGAAGACTTCAATCATCTAAAGTTTGGACTCTGCCTGCTTCCCAAGGCCCTTAATGAACATATGTGTAGCTGTAGCTTAAAAAATTCCCCAGTTTGGGTTTCGGGGAGACACTGATTTTGAAAAAGCCCTGGTGTTCTCCTTACATGAATGGGACTCTTCCTACTGCTAAAACATGTCTGTCACACCCAGAGGATGGTATACCGTCTGATCGGGAAGAGTTTGGAAAAGGCATCTCATCTCTTCATCTCCTGGTGCTCGGGTTCACCCCTCCAGCGTCTTTACTAACAGTCTCCCCACTTGGAGATGTCAGCACTGTCAACATCCTGTTGCGTACAGTTTGGAATTTGTCCAGAGGATGAAGCGGAAGGATGAGGAACAATGAGAGACAAGTCCTAGGTGTTCAGACAGGCACATGTCACTCTAATTTCCAATCAGGAAGACGAATTGACCAAAGGCTAGGGTTGCCCATGGAAACAGTATAGGGCTTGAGGAAATCCCGCTGCTTTGTGGCCAGTTCCCATAAACACGAGTTGAACAATGGAACTCAGGGGCAGTAAAATTCACAAAACTGCAGAGTTGAAAATATCCATCACTGAAAAATGTCTTGAGGAAAGTCAGAGAAAAGGACTTGTAAGCAAGGGAGAATGGCAGGAAAGGGATTTGAGGAGGTAGAAAGGACTCGCCATTAAGCACAAGAAAAGGAGCTGAACATTGCCAACATTGCCAACATTGCAGTTGGCCAAAAAGGGTGTATGCGTTCTTTTCTGTATATATTCAAGAAAAGGGCATACACTTTTTTAGCCAACCAAACAGGTGGGCACTGGAAGTCAATACTACAAAAGATATCACTTCGCCTCAGTCAGAAGAGCCATCCTCATAAAGCGTAAACAACAGAAATGCAGGACAGGGCAACGAGAAGAGGGAGCCCTGTGAGACTTATAGTGGAAATGTATATTGCCAACGGCCATTCTGGAGAAGTGTATTGTGTTTACTAAAGCATCTAAAAAATGAGCTACAGAGCATAGGGCACTTGCACTCATGGGCGTATATCTTGGGAAAAACAAAAATCGAGAGGACACAGGCACCCCAATTTTTACCCCCTCTCTGTTTAAAAGATCCTCGACTAGGATATAACTTAAATGTCTCTGGAGGGAAAAAATGGATAGAGATGTGGTACTTAGGTAGAGTGGAATATTATTCAGCCTGGAAATCAATGAAATATGGCCAGTTGTAACAACTCCGGAGGAGTTACGTATGATCATTCTAAGTGACAGAATTCAAAAAGAAAAAGACACATATCATAAGATATCACTTAAAGGTGGAATCCAAAATGGCTACACATGAAATAAATTACAAAACAAAAACATAGTCAAATATGTAGAAAACACGCATAAGGCTGCTAAACGGGAAAGGTGGGGAGGGGTGAGGCATCATCCAGGAGGTTGAAATTAGCAAAGATACCATTCCAAATACCAAACTGATAATCAACAAGGCCTACACGGTAGCTAAAAGAACTGCACTCAGCACACTCAAGTCACCGGAAAAGAATATATACGACTGGTAAGAATCTGAAAAAGAATTTATTGATGTCTCTCTGTACGTGAATCAAGTGGATGTACAGCAGCAAGAAACAGAGCTTTGAAAATCAGCTGTAACCAATATAGTAATAAATTGAAAAAAATAAACGACAGAGAGACAGAGAAAACCTCTTACAACTTTTCCTCAGGGACGGTGATGCAACATGGATTGAACACATCTAGACCCACAGCAGGATGAGACATAAGGCTGGAAACTGTTTGCGCTAAGAGAAATGTGAGGTTGGGTGAGGAAATGCACACCCTTTAAAGTAATACTACCTGGTACCCATTCAATGGGTCCCAAATCTGCAGGTTCAAGGGATCTTCCTACAGCTAAAACATGCATGGAAAACCCAGAGGACTGTACACCATGTGATCGGGAGATGTGTCTAAAATGCACCTCATTTATCCTCTCCTGGTGCTCCTGTTCACCATTCCAGCCACGCTACTTAGAATCTCCCCACTTGGAGAATCAGCACATTTAAACTTCTGATTCACACATTTTGCAAATTGTGAGGAGGATGAACGGGAAGAGGGGGAACCAATGAGAGAAGAGTTGTAGGGGTTTGGACGGGCACATATCACTCTAATTTCCCATTAAGAGTAAGAATTAAAGGAAGGCTCAGCCTGCCTCGCCGGAGCCAAAATAGGGCCTGAAGCAATCCTGCGGGTTTGAGGCCAGCTCACAAAAGAGCAACTTAAAAAATGGAGCTCAGGGTCACTGCAATTCACAAACCTGCAGAGTTATAAATGAAAACTAACGTCCAAAAATATGTTGAGGTAAGGCAAAGAAGAGGATCTGAATGCAAGACAGAATTGCAAGAAACAGATTTCAAGAGATAGATTGGACTCGTCTTTAACGCACATGAAAAGCGGCAGAATTTCGACAATGATGCAGTTGGCCCAAAAGGGCGTATGCGTTTTTTCCTGATTATATCCAGGAAAAAACGCATACGCACTTTATGGGCAACGAAGCAAGCAAGCAATGCAAATGTGCACAACAAAGAAGTCTCACTTCCCACCGGTCAAAAGGGCCATCCTAAAAAATTGTAAAAACCAGAAATGCAGGACAGGCCATGGAGAACAGGGAGCCTTTATACGCTGATGGGCAGTGTGTGAACTGCCGAGAGCCACTCTGGAGAAGTGTATGGTGGTTCCTAAATCATCTAAAAAACAGAGCTACAGAGCATAGGACACTTCCAATCATGGGAGTATATCTAGGGAAGTCTAAAAATCAACAAGACACAAGCACACCACAGTTTAGGGCTACTCTGTTTACAAGAACCTCAACTTCAGTACACCTTAAATATCCCAGGAAAGAGAACAATGGATAAAGAAGATGTGGTACTTATGTACAATGGAATATCTCTTCACCATGAAATCAATGTAATAAGGCTAGTAGAAGGATAAAGAGTGGATTTAGGTCCGATAATACTACTTGAAATAAGTCAAACAGAAAAAGAAACATATCATAAGATATCACTTATAGAGGGAGGGTAAATATGGCTGCACAAGAAATGAATTACAGAACAGAACAGTGTCTCACATTTAGAAAACACACTTATGTCAGCTTAAGGGGAAAGGAGAGGTGGGGTGATGCATAAAACCAGAGTTTGAAATTAGCACAGATACCGTTCAATAAACCAAATAGGTATTAGACAAGATCTACACCTTGCTCAATGAACAGGCCTCAACACACCCTATACACCGCAGAGAAATATATCTGAGGAATAAGAATCTTAAAACCCATGTATTGATATATCTCCATAAGGGAATCAAGTGTGTGCAGAGCGGCACAAACACAGCAGTGAAAAGGAGCTAAACCCCATTATAGAAATAAATTTTAAAAACAAAACGCTGAAACAATGAAAGAGAGAAAAATTCTTACAAAATTCGCTCAGGGGCTGTGATGCAACCTGGATTGACCACATATAAACCCACAGCTGGATAAGACATAAGGCTGGACACTTGGGGCTGACAGGATTGGTGAGCTTTGGTGAGCAACTGCCGAAAGTTTAATGCAATACTTCATGCTACTCAGTCCAAGGGTCCCAACACTCCAGGTTGAAGGGAATCTTCCTACAGCTAAACCATGCTTGGGAAACCCAGCGACTGGTATACCATATGATCGGGAAAGGTTTCTAAAACGCACCTCATTTTTCCTCTCCTGGGGCTCCGGATCGACATTCCAGCTGCTTTACTAACAACATCCCCACATGGAGTCAATGCCTTTAAGTTCTGGTATCGCACAGTCTGCAGTTAGTGCAGAGGATGAATGGCAATAGGGGGAACCAGTGAGAAACTAGCTGTAGCGGTTTCAATGGGCACATGTCACTCTAATATCACATCAGTAAGAAGAATTAACCAAAGGCACAGCAAGGTGCCCCAGAAGAAAAATAGGGTTTCAAGGAATCCTGTGGTTATGGGGCAAGACCACAAAAATAAGAGCTAAAAAATGGAGCTAAGGGCCACTGCAATTCAAAAACCTGCAGAGTTATAAAGGCCAACTATTTTTAAAAAATATATTGAGGTAAGGCTATGAAGAGGCATTGAAAGCAAGGCAGAATTGCAGGAAACCGATTTCAGGAGGTAGACTGGAATTGCATTGAAAGCATATGAAGAGAGTCAGAAACTCGACAATGATGCACTTGGCCAAAAAGGGCGTATGCGTTTTTTCCTGAATATATTCAGGAAAAAACGCATACGCCCTTTTTGGCCAACCAAGCAAGCTTGCAAAGGAAATCTGCACTACAATGAAGTCTCACTTCCCCCCGGTCAAAAGGGCCATCTGAAAAAAGTGTAAAATCCAGAAAGGCAGGACAGGCCATGGAGAACTGGGAGCCTTGTTATGCTGATGGGCGGGATGTAAATTGCCAACAACCACTCGGGAGAAGTGTATGGTGTTTCCTGAAACATCTAAAAAACAAAGCAACAGAACCTAGGGCACTTCCACTTATGGTCCTATAGCTTAGGGAAATTAAAATAAAAACGACACAGCCACACCAAAGTTTGGAACGGCTCTGTTTACAAGAACCTCGTTTACAGTACAAGTTCAACATCGCAGAAAGTGAAAAATGGATAAAGAAGTTGTGGTATTTACTTACAAAGCAATATCACTCAGCAATGAAATCTATGTCATCAGGTCCTTAGCAGCACAATGAGTGGATTCAGGTATGATGATTCTAACTGAAATAAGTCACACAGAAAAAGAAACATCATAAGATATCAGTAATACACGGAATGTAAACTTGGCTACACAGGAACTGAATTACAGAACAGAACAGGGTCTCAAATTTAGAAAACCAACTTATGCTTGCTTAAGGGTAAAGGTGAATTGGGGTGCTGCATAACCAGAGATCGAAATGAGCACAGATGAAGTTCCTTAAGCCAAATATGGAATAGACAAGAGCTACTCCTTGCTCAACGAAATGGACTCAAAACCCCATATTAAACGCCTAAGAATGTACCTGACTAGTAAGTATCTTAAAACCTATGGATTGCTATGTCTCCGAAAGAGAATCAAGCATGTGTACAGGGGCATAAAAGCAGCAGTGATAGGATTGGAGAGGTTCGGTGAGCAAATGAAGAACCTTTGAAATCATATTGTATGGTAACCATTCCACGGGTTTCAACTACCCAGGTTTAAGGTATTCTTCCTTCAGCTAAAACATGCATGTGGAACCAAGAGTATGATCAACCATGTGATCGGGAGACGTGTTCAAATATGTCTCAGTTTTCGTAACCTGGTACTCGGGTGCAACATTCCAGACGCTTTACTAACACTTTCGCGACTTGGAGAGTCAGTCCGTTTAACCTCCTGTTTGGCCCAGTTTGCAATTTCTGCGGAAGATGAACAGGAATAGGGAGAACCAATGAGAGACTAGCTGGAGGTGTCTGGACGGGCAAATTTAACTCTCATTTCCCATCAGGAAGAGGAATTAACCAAAGGCTCAGCGTGCCGTGCCGGAACCAGATTAGGGCCTGAAGCCATGCTGCGGTGTTGCGGCCAGGTCACAAGAAAGCGAGTTGAAGAAAGGAGCTCAGGGGCACTGTAATTCACAAACCTGCAGACTTATAAATGACAGCTATCGTCCAAAAATATACTGAAGTAAGGCTGCCAAGAGGACTTGAAAGCGGGGCAGAATTGCAGGAAACCGATTTCAGGAGGTAGACTGGAATTGCATTGAAAGCATAGGAAAAGAGGCAGAACGTCCACAATGATGCACTTGGCCAAAAAGGGCGTATGCGTTTTTTCCTGAATATATTCAGGAAAAAACGCATACGCCCTTTTTGGCCAACCAAGCAAGCTTGCAAAGGAAATCTGCACTACAATGAAGTCTCACTTCCCCCCGGTCAAAAGGGCCATCTGAAAAAAGTGTAAAATCCAGAAAGGCAGGACAGGCCATGGAGAACTGGGAGCCTTGTTATGCTGATGGGCGGGATGTAAATTGCCAACAACCACTCGGGAGAAGTGTATGGTGTTTCCTGAAACATCTAAAAAACAAAGCAACAGAACCTAGGGCATTTCCACTTATGGTCCTATAGCTTAGGGAAATTAAAATCAAAAAGACACAGCCACCCCAAAGTTTGGGATGCCTCTGTTTACAAGAACCTCGTTTACCGTACAAGTTCAATATCACAGAAAGTGAAAAATGGATAAAGAACTTGTGGTACTTACGTACAATTCAGTATCACTCAGCAATGAAATCTATGTCATCAGGCCCGTAGCAGCATAATGAGTGGATTCAGGTACGATGATTCTAACTGAAATAAGTCACACAGAAAAAGACACATCATAAGATATCACTAATACACGGAATGTAAACTTGGCTACACAGGAACTGCATTCCAAAACAGAACAGGGTCTCAAATTTAGAAAACCAACTTATGCTTGCTTAAGGGGAAAGGTGAGTTGGGGTGCTGCATAAAACCAGGATTGAAATGAGCACAGATAAAGTTCCTTAAGCCAAATATGGAATAGACAAGAGCTACTCCTTGCTCAACGAAATGGACTCAAAACCCCATATTAAACGCCTAAGAATGTACCTGACTAGTAAGTATCTTAAAACCCATGGATTGCTATGTCTCCAAAAGAGAATCAAGCGTGTGTACAGGGGCATAAACGCAGCAGTGATAGGATTGGAGAGGTTCGGTGAGCAAATGAAGACCCTTTGAAGTCATATTGCATGGTACCCATTTCACGGGTCTCAACTCTCCAGGTTTAAGGTATTCTTCCTTCAGCAAAAACATGCATGTGGAACCCAGAGTATGATCAACCATGTGAACGGGAGACGTGTTCAAATATGTCTCAGTTTTCCTCTCCTGGTACTCGGGTGCAACATTCCAGACGCTTTACTAACACTCTCCCCACTTGGAGAGTCAGCGCCTTTAACCTCCTGTTTGGCCCAGTTTGCAATTTCTGCGGAAGATGAACAGGAATAGCGAGAACCAATGAGAGGCTAGCAGGAGGTGTCTGGACGGGCAAATTTAACTCTCATTTCCCACCAGGAAGAGGAATTAACCAAAGGCTCAGCATGCCGGGCCAGAACCAGATTAGGGCCTGAAGCCATCCTGCGGTGTTGCGGCCAGCTCAAAAGAAAGCGAGTTGAAGAAAGGAGCTCAGGGGCACTGTAATTCACAAACCTGCAGAGTTATAAATGACAGCTATCGTCCAAAAATAGACTGAAGTAAGGCTGCCAAGAGGACTTGAAAGCGGGGCAGAATTGCAGGAAACCGATTTCAGGAGGTAGACTGGAATTGCATTGAAAGCATAGGAAAAGAGGCAGAACGTCCAAAATGATGCACTTGGCCAAAAATGGTGTATGCGTTTTTTCCTGAATATATTCAGGAAAAAACGCATACGCCCTTTTTGGCCAACCAAGCAAGCTTGCAAAGGAAATCTGCACTACAATGAAGTCTCACTTCCCCCCGGTCAAAAGGGCCATCTGAAAAAAGTGTAAAATCCAGAAAGGCAGGACAGGCCATGGAGAACTGGGAGCCTTGTTATGCTGATGGGCGGGATGTAAATTGCCAACAGACACTCAGGAGAAGTGTATGGTGTTTCCTGAAACATCTAAAAAACAAAGCAACAGAACCTAGGGCACTTCCACTTATGGTCCTATAGCTTAGGGAAATTAAAATCAAAAAGACACAGCCACCCCAAAGTTTGGAACGGCTCTGTTTACAAGAACCTCGTTTACAGTACAAGTTCAACATCGCAGAAAGTGAAAAATGGAGAAAGAAGTTGTGGTATTTACTTACAAAGCAATATCACTCAGCAATGAAATCTGTGTCATCAGGCCCTTAGCAGCACAATGAGTGGATTCAGGTATGATGATTCTAACTGAAATAAGTCACACAGAAAAAGAAACATCACAAGATATCAGTAATACACGGAATGTAAACTTGGCTACACAGGAACTGAATTACAGAACAGAACAGGGTCTCAAATTTAGAAAACCAACTTATGCTTGCTTAAGGGGAAAGGTGAGTTGGGGTGCTGCATAAAACCAGAGATTGAAATGAGCACAGATAAAGTTCCTTAAGCCAAATATGGAATAGACAAGAGCTACTCCTTGCTCAACGAAATGGACTCAACACCGCATATTAAACGCCTAAGAATGTACCTGACTAGTAAGTATCTTAAAACCTATGGATTGCTATGTCTCCGAAAGAGAATCAAGCATGTGTACAGGGGCATAAACGCAGCAGTGACAGGATTGGAGAGGTTCGGTGAGCAAATGAAGACCCTTTGAAGTCATATTGCATGGTACCCATTCCACGGGTTTCAACTACCCAGGTTTTAGGTATTCTTCCTTCAGCTAAAACATGCATGTGGAACCCAGAGTATGATCAACCATGTGATCGGGAGACGTGTTCAAATATGTCTCAGTTTTCGTACCCTGGTACTCAGGTGCAACATTCCAGACGCTTTACTAACACTCTCCCCACTTGGAGAGTCAGCACCTTTAACCTCCTGTTTGGCCCAGTTTGCAATTTCTGCGGAAGATGAACAGGAATAGCGAGAACCAATGAGAGACTAGCTGGAGGTGTCTGGATGGGCAAATTTAACTCTCATTTCCCACCAGGAAGAGGAATTAACCAAAGGCTCAGCATGCCGTGCCGGAACCAGATTAGGGCCTGAAGCCATCCTGCGGTGTTGCGGCCAGCTCACAAGAAAGCGAGTTGAAGAAAGGAGCTCAGGGGCACTGTAATTCACAAACCTGCAGAGTTATAAATGACAGCTATCGTCCAAAAATATACTGAAGTAAGGCTGCCAAGAGGACTTGAAAGCGGGGCAGAATTGCAGGAAACCGATTTCAGGAGGTAGACAGGAATTGCATTTCAAGCATAGGAAAAGAGGCAGAACGTCCACAGTGATGCACTTGGCCAAAAAGGGCGTATGCATTTTTTCCTGAATATATTCAGGAAAACACGCATACGCGCTTTTTGGCCAACCAAGCAAGCTTGCAAAGGAAATCTGCACTACAATAAAGTCTCACTTCCCCCCTGTCAAAAGGGCCATCTGAAAAAAGTGTAAAATCCAGAAAGGCAGGACAGACCATGGAGAACTGTGAGCCTTGTTATGCTCATGGGCGTGATGTAAATTGCCATCAGACACTCGGGAGAAGTGTATGGTGTTTCCTGAAACATCTAAAAAACAAAGCAACAGAGCCTAGGGCACTTCCACTTATGGTCCTATAGCTTAGGGAATTTAAAATCAAAAAGACACAGCCACCCCAAAGTTTGGAACGGCTCTGTTTACAAGAACCTCGTTTACAGTACAAGTTCAACATCGCAGAAAGTGAAAAATGGATAAAGAAGTTGTCGTATTTACTTACAAAGCAAAATCACTCAGCAATGAAATCTGTGTCATCAGGCCCTTAGCAGCACAATGAGTGGATTCACGTATGATGATTCTAACTGAAATAAGTCACACAGAAAAAGAAACATCATAAGTTATCAGTAATACACGGAATGTAAACTTGGCTACAAGGAACTGAATTACAGAAGAGAACAGGGTCTCAAATTTAGAAAAACAACTTAGGCTTGCTTAAGGGGAAAGGTGAGTTGGGGTGCTGCATAAAACCAGAGATTGAAATGAGCACAGATAAAGTTCCTTAAGCCAAATATGGAATAGACAAGAGCTACTCTTTGCTCAATGAAATGGACTCAACACCGCATATTAAACTCCTAAGAATGTACCTGACTTGTAAGTATCTTAAAACCTATGGATTGCTATGTCTCCGAAAGAGAATCAAGCATGTGTACAGGGGCATAAACGCAGCAGTGATAGGATTGGAGAGGTTCGGTGAGCAAATGAAGACCCTTTGAAGTGATATTGCATGGTACCCATTCCACGGGTTTCAACTACCCAGGTTTAAGGTATTCTTCCTTCAGCTAAAACATGCATGTGGAACCTAGAGTATGATCAACCATGTGATCGGGAGACGTGTTCAAATATGTCTCAGTTTTCCTCCCCTGGTACTCGGGTGCAACATTCCAGACGCTTTACTAACACTCTCCCCACTTGGAGAGTCAGTCCCTTTAACCTCCTGTTTGGCCCAGTTTGCAATTTCTGCGGAAGATGAACAGGAATAGCGAGAACCAATGAGAGGCTAGCTGGAGGTGTCTGGACGGGCAAATTTAACTCTCATTTCCCACCAGGAAGAGGAATTAACCAAAGGCTCAGCATGCCGGGCCGGAACCAGATTAGGGCCTGAAGCCATCCTGCGGTGTTGCGGCCAGGTCACAAGAAAGCGAGTTGAAGAAAGGAGCTCAGGGGCACTGTAATTCACAAACCTGCAGAGTTATAAATGACAGCTATCGTCCAAAAATAGACTGAAGTAAGGCTGCCAAGAGGACTTGAAAGCGGGGCAGAATTGCAGGAAACCGATTTCAGGAGGTAGACTGGAATTGCATTGAAAGCATAGGAAAAGAGGCAGAACGTCCACAATGATGCACTTGGCCAAAAAGGGCGTATGCGTTTTTTCCTGAATATATTCAGGAAAAAACGCATACGCCCTTTTTGGCCAACCAAGCAAGCTTGCAAAGGAAATCTGCACTACAATGAAGTCTCACTTCCCCCCGGTCAAAAGGGCCATCTGAAAAAAGTGTAAAATCCAGAAAGGCAGGACAGGCCATGGAGAACTGGGAGCCTTGTTATGCTGATGGGCGGTATGTAAATTGCCAACAGACACTCGGGAGAAGTGTATGGTGTTTCCTGAAACATCTAAAAAACAAAGCAACAGAGCCTAGGGCACTGCCACTTATGGTCCTATAGCTTAGGGAAATTAAAATCAAAAAGACACAGCCACCCCAAAGTTTGGGACTCCTCTGTATACAAGAACCTCGTTTACAGTACAAGTTCAACATCGCAGAAAGTGAAAAATGGATAAAGAAGTTGTGGTATTTACTTACAAAGCAATATCACTCAGCAATGAAATCTATGTCATCAGGCCCTTAGCATCACAATGAGTGGATTCAGGTATGATGATTCTAACTGAAATAAGTCACACAGAAAAAGAAACATCATAAGATATCAGTAATACACGGAATGTAAACTTGGCTACACAGGAACTGAATTACAGAACAGAACAGGGTCTCAAATTTAGAAAACCAACTTATGCTTGCTTAAGGGTAAAGGTGAGTTCGGGTGCTGCATAAAACCAGAGATTGAAATGAGCACAGATAAAGTTCCTTAAGTCAAATATGGAATAGACAAGAGCTACTCCTTGCTCAACAAAATGGACTCAACACCGCATATTAAACGCCTAAGAATGTACCTGACTAATAAGTATCTTAAAACCTATGGATTGCTATGTCTCCAAAAGAGAATCAAGCATGTGTACAGGGGCATAAACGCAGCAGTGATAGGATTGGAGAGGTTCGGTGAGCAAATGAAGACCCTTTGAAGTCATATTGCATAGTACCCATTACACGGGTCTCAACTCTCCAGGTTTAAGGTATTCTTCCTTCAGCTAAAACATGCATGTGGAACCCAAGTATGATCAACCATGTGAACGGGAGACGTGTTCAAATATGTCTCAGTTTTCCTCCCCTGGTACTCGGGTGCAACATTCCAGACGCTTTACTAACACTCTCCCCACTTGGAGAGTCAGCGCCTTTAACCTCCTGTTTGGCCCAGTTTGCAATTTCTGCGGAAGATGAACAGGAATAGCGAGAACCAATGAGAGGCTAGCTGGAGGTGTCTGGATGGGCAAATTTAACTCTCATTTCCCACCAGGAAGAGGAAATAACCAAAGGCTCAGCGTGACGTACCGGAACCAGATTAGGGCCTGAAGCCCTCCTGCGGTGTTGCGGCCAGCTCAAAAGAAAGGGAGTTGAAGAAAGAAGCTCAGGGGCACTGTAATTCACAAACCTGCAGAGTTATAAATGACAGCTATCGTCCAAAAATATACTGAAGTAAGGCTGCCAAGAGGACTTGAATGCGGGGCAGAATTGCAGGAAACCGATTTCAGGAGGTAGACTGGAATTGCATTGAAAGCATAGGAAAAGAGGCAGAACGTCCACAATGATGCACTTGGCCAAAAAGGGCGTATGCGTTTTTTCCTGAATATATTCAGGAAAAAACGCATACGCCCTTTTTGGCCAACCAAGCAAGCTTGCAAAGGAAATCTGCACTACAATGAAGTCTCACTTCCCCCCGGTCAAAAGGGCCATCTGAAAAAAGTGTAAAATCCAGAAAGGCAGGACAGGCCATGGAGAACTGGGAGCCTTGTTATGCTGATGGGCGGGATGTAAATTGCCAACAACCACTCGGGAGAAGTGTATGGTGTTTCCTGAAACATCTAAAAAACAAAGCAACAGAACCTAGGGCACTTCAACTTATGGTCCTATAGCTTAGGGAAATTAAAATCAAAAAGACACAAGCACACCAAAGTTTGGAACGGCTCTGTTTACAAGAACCTCGTTTACAGTACAAGTTCAACATCGCAGAAAGTGAAAAATGGATAAAGAAGTTGTGGTATTTACTTACAAAGCAATATCACTCAGCAATGAAATCTGTGTCATCAGGCCCTTAGCAGCACAATGAGTGGATTCAGGTATGATGATTCTAACTGAAATAACTCACACAGAAAAAGAAAGATCATAAGATATCAGTAATACACGGAATGGAAACTTGGCTACACAGGAACTGAATTACAGAACAGAACAGGGTCTCAAATTTAGAAAAACAACTTAGGCTTGCTTAAGGGGAAAGGTGAGTTGGGGTGCTGCATAAAACCAGAGATTGAAATGAGCACAGATAAAGTTCCTTAAGCCAAATATGGAATAGACAAGAGCTACTCCTTGCTCAACGAAATGGACTCAACACCGCATATTAAACGCCTAAGAATGTACCTGACTAGTAAGTATCTTAAAACCTATGGATTGCTATGTCTCCGAAAGAGAATCAAGCATGTGGACAGGGGCATAAACGCAGCAGTGATAGGATTGGAGAGGTTCAGTGAGCAAATGAAGACCCTTTGAAGTCATATTGCATGGTACCCATTCCACAGGTTTCAACTACCCAGGTTTAAGGTATTCTTCCTTCAGCTAAAACATGCATGTGGAACCTAGAGTATGATCAACCATGTGATCGGGAGACGTGTTCAAATATGTCTCAGTTTTCCTCCCCTGGTACTCGGGTGCAACATTCCAGACGCTTTACTAACACTCTCCCCACTTGGAGAGTCAGTCCCTTTAACCTCCTGTTTGGCCCAGTTTGCAATTTCTGCGGAAGATGAACAGGAATAGCGAGAACCAATGAGAGGCTAGCAGGAGGTGTCTGGACGGGCAAATTTAACTCTCATTTCCCACCAGGAAGAGGAATTAACCAAAGGCTCAGCATGCCGGGCCGGAACCAGATTAGGGCCTGAAGCCATCCTGCGGTGTTGCGGCCAGGTCACAAGAAAGCGAGTTGAAGAAAGGAGCTCAGGGGCACTGTAATTCACAAACCTGCAGAGTTATAAATGACAGCTATCGTCCAAAAATAGACTGAAGTAAGGCTGCCAAGAGGACTTGAAAGCGGGGCAGAATTGCAGGAAATCGATTTCAGGAGGTAGACTGGAATTGCATTGAAAGCATAGGAAAAGAGGCAGAACGTCCACAATGATGCACTTGGCCAAAAAGGGCGTATGCGTTTTTTCCTGAATATATTCAGGAAAAAACGCATACGCCCTTTTTGGCCAACCAAGCAAGCTTGCAAAGGAAATCTGCACTACAATGAAGTCTCACTTCCCCCCGGTCAAAAGGGCCATCTGAAAAAAGTGTAAAATCCAGAAAGGCAGGACAGGCCATGGAGAACTGGGAGCCTTGTTATGCTGATGGGCGGGATGTAAATTGCCAACAGACACTCGGGAGAAGTGTATGGTGTTTCCTGAAACATCTAAAAAACAAAGCAACAGAGCCTAGGGCACTGCCACTTATGGTCCTATAGCTTAGGGAAATTAAAATCAAAAAGACACAGCCACCCCAAAGTTTGGGACGCCTCTGTTTACAAGAACCTCGTTTACAGTACAAGTTCAAAATCGCAGAAAGTGAAAAATGGATAAAGAAGTTGTGGTATTTACTTACAAAGCAATATCACTCAGCAATGAAATCTATGTCATCAGGCCCTTAGCATCACAATGAGTGGATTCAGGTATGATGATTCTAACTGAAATAAGTCACACAGAAAAAGAAACATCATAAGTTATCAGTAATACACGGAATGTAAACTTGGCTACACAGGAACTGAATTACAGAACAGAACAGGGTCTCAAATTTAGAAAACCAACTTATGCTTGCTTAAGGGTAAAGGTGAGTTGGGGTGCTGCATAAAACCAGAGATTGAAATGAGCACAGATAAAGTTCCTTAAGCCAAATATGGAATAGACAAGAGCTACTCTTTGCTCAATGAAATGGACTCAACACCGCATATTAAACTCCTAAGAATGTACCTGACTTGTAAGTATCTTAAAACCTATGGATTGCTATGTCTCCGAAAGAGAATCAAGCATGTGTACAGGGGCATAAACGCAGCAGTGATAGGATTGGAGAGGTTCGGTGAGCAAATGAAGACCCTTTGAAGTGATATTGCATGGTACCCATTCCACGGGTTTCAACTACCCAGGTTTAAGGTATTCTTCCTTCAGCTAAAACATGCATGTGGAACCTAGAGTATGATCAACCATGTGATCGGGAGACGTGTTCAAATATGTCTCAGTTTTCCTCCCCTGGTACTCGGGTGCAACATTCCAGACGCTTTACTAACACTCTCCCCACTTGGAGGGTCAGTCCCTTTAACCTCCTGTTTGGCCCAGTTTGCAATTTCTGCGAAAGATGAACAGGAATAGCGAGAACCAATGAGAGGCTAGCTGGAGGTGTCTGGACGGGCAAATTTAACTCTCATTTCCCACCAGGAAGAGGAATTAACCAAAGGCTCAGCATGCCGGGCCGGAACCAGATTAGGGCCTGAAGCCATCCTGCGGTGTTGCGGCCAGGTCACAAGAAAGCGAGTTGAAGAAAGGAGCTCAGGGGCACTGTAATTCACAAACCTGCAGAGTTATAAATGACAGCTATCGTCCAAAAATAGACTGAAGGAAGGCTGCCAAGAGGACTTGAAAGCGGGGCAGAATTGCAGGAAACCGATTTCAGGAGGTAGACTGGAATTGCATTGAAAGCATAGGAAAAGAGGCAGAACGTCCACAATGATGCACTTGGCCAAAAAGGGCGTATGTGTTTTTTCCTGAATATATTCAGGAAAAAACGCATACGCCCTTTTTGGCCAACCAAGCAAGCTTGCAAAGGAAATCTGCACTACAATGAAGTCTCACTTCCCCCCGGTCAAAAGGGCCATCTGAAAAAAGTGTAAAATCCAGAAAGGCAGGACAGGCCATGGAGAACTGGGAGCCTTGTTATGCTGATGGGCGGGATGTAAATTGCCAACAGACACTCGGGAGAAGTGTATGGTGTTTCCTGAAACATCTAAAAAACAAAGCAACAGAGCCTAGGGCACTGCCACTTATGGTCCTATAGCTTAGGGAAATTAAAATCAAAAAGACACAGCCACCCCAAAGTTTGGGACGCCTCTGTTTACAAGAACCTCGTTTACAGTACAAGTTCAACATCGCAGAAAGTGAAAAATGGATAAAGAAGTTGTGGTATTTACTTACAAAGCAATATCACTCAGCAATGAAATATATGTAATCAGGCCCTTAGCATCACAATGAGTGGATTCAGGTATTATGATTCTAACTGAAATAAGTCACACAGAAAAAGAAACATCATAAGATATCAGTAATACACGGAATGTAAACTTGGCTACACAGGAACTGAATTACAGAACAGAACAGGGTCTCAAATTTAGAAAACCAACTTATGCTTGCTTAAGGGTAAAGGTGAGTTGGGGTGCTGCATAAAACCAGAGATTGAATTGAGCACAGATAAAGTTCCTTAAGTCAAATATGGAATAGACAAGAGCTACTCCTTGCTCAACGAAATGGACTCAACACCGCATATTAAACGCCTAAGAATGTACCTGACTAGTAAGTATCTTAAAACCTATGGATTGCTATGTCTCCAAAAGAGAATCAAGCATGTGTACAGGGGCATAAACGCAGCAGTGATAGGATTGGAGAGGTTCGGTGAGCAAATGAAGACCCTTTGAAGTCATATTGCATGGTACCCATTACACGGGTCTCAACTCTCCAGGTTTAAGGTATTCTTCCTTCAGCTAAAACATGCATGTGGAACCCAAGTATGATCAACCATGTGAACGGGAGACGTGTTCAAATATGTCTCAGTTTTCCTCCCCTGGTACTCGGGTGCAACATTCCAGACGCTTTACTAACACTCTCCCCACTTGGAGAGTCAGCGCCTTTAACCTCCTGTTTGGCCCAGTTTGCAATTTCTGCGGAAGATGAACAGGAATAGCGAGAACCAATGAGAGGCTAGCTGGAGGTGTCTGGATGGGCAAATTTAACTCTCATTTCCCACCAGTAAGAGGAAATAACCAAAGGCTCAGCGTGACGTACCGGAACCAGATTAGGGCCTGAAGCCATCCTGCGGTGTTGCGGCCAGCTCAAAAGAAAGGGAGTTGAAGAAAGAAGCTCAGGGGCACTGTAATTCACAAACCTGCAGAGTTATAAATGACAGCTATCGTCCAAAAATATACTGAAGTAAGGCTGCCAAGAGGACTTGAAAGCGGGGCAGAATTGCAGGAAACCGATTTCAGGAGGTAGACTGGAATTGCATTGAAAGCATAGGAAAAGAGGCAGAACGTCCACAATGATGCACTTGGCCAAAAAGTGCGTATGCATTTTTTCCTGAATATATTCAGGAAAAAACGCATACGCCCTTTTTGGCCAACCAAGCAAGCTTGCAAAGGAAATCTGCACTACAATGAAGTCTCACTTCCCCCTGCTCAAAAGGGCCATGTGAAAAAAGTGTAAAATCCAGAAAGGCAGGACAGGCCATGGAGAACTGGGAGCCTTGTTATGCTGATGGGCGGGATGTAAATTGCCAACAACCACTCGGGAGAAGTGTATGGTGTTTCCTGAAACATCTAAAAAACAAAGCAACAGAACCTAGGGCACTTCAACTTATGGTCCTATAGCTTAGGGAAATTAAAATCAAAAAGACACAAGCACACCAAAGTTTGGAACGGCTCTGTTTACAAGAACCTCGTTTACAGTACAAGTTCAACATCGCAGAAAGTGAAAAATGGATAAAGAAGTTGTGGTATTTACTTACAAAGCAATATCACCCAGCAATGAAATCTATGTCATCAGGCCCTTAGCATCACAATGAGTGGATTCAGGTATGATGATTCTAACTGAAATAAGTCACACAGAAAAAGAAACATCATAAGATATCAGTAATACAGGGAATGTAAACTTGGCTACACAGGAACTGAATTACAGAACAGAACAGGGTCTCAAATTTAGAAAACCAACTTATGCTTGCTTAAGGGGAAAGGTGAGTTGGGGTGCTGCATAAAACCAGAGATTGAAATGAGCACAGATAAAGTTCCTTAAGCCATATATGGAATAGACAAGAGCTACTCCTTGCTCAACGAAATGGACTCAACACCGCATATTAAACGCCTAAGAATGTACCTGACTAGTAAGTATCTTAAAACCTATGGATTTCTATGTCTCCGAAACAGAATCAAGCATGTGTACAGGGGCATAAACGCAGCAGTGATAGGATTGGAGAGGTTCGGTGAGCAAATGAAGACCCTTTGAAGTCATATTGCATGGTACCCATTCCACGGGTTTCAACTACCAAGGTTTAAGGTATTCTTCCTTCAGCTAAAACATGCATGTGGAACCCAGAGTATGATCAACCATGTGAACGGGAGACGTGTTCAAATATGTCTCAGTTTTCCTCCCCTGGTACTCGGGTGCAACATTCCAGACGCTTTACTAACACTCTCCCCACTTGGAGAGTCAGCGCCTTTAACCTCCTGTTTGGCCCAGTTTGCAATTTCTGCGGAAGATGAACAGGAATAGCGAGAACCAATGAGAGGCTAGCTGGAGGTGTCTGGACGGGCAAATTTAACTCTCATTTCCCAACAGGAAGAGGAATTAACCAAAGGCTCAGCATGCCGGGCCGGAACCAGATTAGGACCTGAAGCCATCCTGCGGTGTTGCGGCCAGGTCACAAGAAAGCGAGTTGAAGAAAGGAGCTCAGGGGCACTGTAATTCACAAACCTGCAGAGTTATAAATGACAGCTATCGTCCAAAAATAGACTGAAGTAAGGCTGCCAAGAGGACTTGAAAGCGGGGCAGAATTGCAGGAAACCGATTTCAGGAGGTAGACTGGAATTGCATTGAAAGCATAGGAAAAGAGGCAGAACGTCCACAATGATGCACTTGGCCAAAAAGGGCGTATGCATTTTTTCCTGAATATATTCAGGAAAAAACGCATACGCCCTTTTTGGCCAACCAAGCAAGCTTGCAAAGGAAATCTGCACTACAATGAAGTCTCACTTCCCCCCGGTCAAAAGGGCCATCTGAAAAAAGTGTAAAATCCAGAAAGGCAGGACAGGCCATGGAGAACTGGGAGCCTTGTTATGCTGATGGGCGGGATGTAAATTGCCAACAACCACTCGGAAGAAGTGTATGGTGTTTCCTGAAACATCTAAAAAACAAAGCAACAGAGCCTAGGGCACTTCCACTTATGGTCCTATAGCTTAGGGAAATTAAAATCAAAAAGAGACAGCCACCCCGAAGTTTGGAACGGCTCTGTTTACAAGAACCTCGTTTACAGTACAAGTTCAACATCGCAGAAAGTGAAAAATGGATAAAGAAGTTGTGGTATTTACTTACAAAACAATATCACTCAGCAATGAAATCTGTGTCATCAGGCCCTTAGCAGCACAATGAGTGGATTCAGGTATGATGATTCTAACTGAAATAAGTCACACAGAAAAAGAAACATCATAAGATATCAGTAATACACCGAATGTAAACTTGGCTACAAAGGAACTGAATTACAGAACAGAACAGGGTCTCAAATTTAGAAAAACAACTTAGGCTTGCTTAAGGGGAAAGGTGAGTTGGGGTGCTGCATAAAACCAGAGATTGAAATGAGCACAGATAAAGTTCCTTAAGCCAAATATGGAATAGACAAGAGCTACTCCTTGCTCAATGAAATGGACTCAACACCGCATATTAAACGCCTAAGAATGTACCTGACTAGTAAGTATCTTAAAACCTATGGATTGCTATGTCTCCAAAAGAGAATCAAGCATGTGGACAGGGGCATAAACGCAGCAGTGATAGGATTGGAGAGGTTCGGTGAGCAAATGAAGACCCTTTGAAGTCATATTGCATGGTACCCATTCCACGGGTTTCAACTACCCAGGTTTTAGGTATTCTTCCTTCAGCTAAAACATGCATGTGGAACCCAGAGTATGATCAACCATGTGATCGGGAGACGTGTTCAAATATGTCTCAGTTTTCCTCCCTAGGTACTCGGGTGCAACATTCCAGACGCTTTACTAACACTCTCCCCACTTGGAGAGTCAGCGCCTTTAACCTCCTGTTTGGCACAGTTTGCAATTTCTGTGGAAGATGAACAGGAATAGCGAGAACCAATGAGAGGCTAGCTGGAGGTATCTGGACGGGCAAATTTAACTCTCATTTCCCACCAGGAGGAGGAAATAACCAAAGGCTCAGCGTGCCGTGCCGGAACCAGATTAGGGCCTGAAGCCATCCTGCGGTGTTGCGGCCAGGTCACAAGAAAGCGAGTTGAAGAAAGGAGCTCAGGGGCACTGTAATTCACAAACCTGCAGAGTTATAAATGACAGCTATCGTCCAAAAATAGACTGAAGTAAGGCTGCCAAGAGGACTTGAAAGCGGGGCAGAATTGCAGGAAACCGATTTCAGGAGGTAGACTGGAATTGCATTGAAAGCATAGGAAAAGAGGCAGAACGTCCACAATGATGCACTTGACCAAAAAGGGCGTATGCGTTTTTTCCTGAATATATTCAGGAAAAAACGCATACGCCCTTTTTGGCCAACGAAGCAAGCTTGCAAAGGAAATCTGCACTACAATGAAGTCTCACTTCCCCCCGGTCAAAAGGGCCATGTGAAAAAAGTGTAAAATCCAGAAAGGCAGGACAGGCCATGGAGAACTGGGAGCGTTGTTATGCTGATGGGCGGGATGTAACTTGCCAACAGAAACTCAGGAGAAGTGTATGGTGTTTCCTGAAACATCTAAAACACAAAGCAACAGAGCCTAGGGCACTTCCACTTATGGTCCTATAGATTAGGGAAATTAAAATCAAAAAGACACAGCCACCCCAAAGTTTGGGACGCCTCTGTTTACAAGAACCTCGTTTACAGTACAAGTTCAACATCGCAGAAAGTGAAAAATGGATAAAGAAGTTGTGGTATTTACTTACAAAGCAATGTCACTCAGCAATGAAATCTATGTCATCAGGCCCTTAGCAGAACAATGAGTGGATTCAGGTATGATGATTCTAACTGAAATAAGTCACACAGAAAAAGAAACATCATAAGATATCAGTAATACACGGAATGTAAACTTGGCTACACAGGAACTGAATTACAGAACAGAACAGGGTCTCAAATTTAGAAAACCAACTTATGCTTGCTTAAGGGTAAAGGTGAGTTGGGGTGCTGCATAAAACCAGAGATTGAAATGAGCACAGATAAAGTTCCTTAAGTCAAATATGGAATAGACCAGAGCTACTCCTTGCTCAACGAAATGGACTCAACACCGCATATTAAATGCCTAAGAATGTACCTGACTAGTAAGTATCGTAAAACCTATGGATTGCTATGTCTCCAAAAGAGAATCAAGCATGTGTACAGGGGCATAAACGCAGCAGTGATAGGATTGGAGAGGTTCGGTGAGCAAATGAAGACCCTTTGAAGTCATATTGCATGGTACCCATTCCACGGGTCTCAACTCTCCAGGTTTAAGGTATTCTTCCTTCAGCTAAAACATGCATGTGGAACCGAAGTATGATCAACCATGTGAACGGGAGACGTGTTCAAATATGTCTCAGTTTTCCTCCCCTGGTACTCGGGTGCAACATTCCAGACGCTTTACTAACACTCTCCCAAATTGGAGAGTCAGCGCCTTTAACCTCCTGTTAGGCCCAGTTTGCAATTTCTGCGGAAGATGAACAGGAATAGCGAGAACCAATGAGAGGCTAGCTGGAGGTGTCTGGACGGGCAAATTTAACTCTCATTTCCCACCAGGAAGAGGAAATAACCAAAGGCTCAGCGTGCCGTACCGGAACCAGATTAGGGCCTCAAGCCATCCTGCGGTGTTGCGGCCAGCTCACAAGAAAGCGAGTTGAAGAAAGGAGCTCAGGGGCACTGTAATTCACAAACCTGCAGAGTTATAAATGACAGCTATCGTCCAAAAATACACTGAAGTAAGGCTGCCAAGAGGACTTGAAAGCGGGGCAGAATTGCAGGAAACCGATTTCAGGAGGTAGACTGGAATTGCATTGAAAGCATAGGAAAAGAGGCCGAACGTCCACAATGATGCACTTGGCCAAAAAGGGCGTATGCGTTTTTTCCTGAATATATTCAGGAAAAAACGCATACGCCCTTTTTGGCCAACCAAGCAAGCTTGCAAAGGAAATCTGCACTACAATGAAGTCTCACTTCCCCCCGGTCAAAAGGGCCATCTGAAAAAAGTGTAAAATCCAGAAAGGCAGGACAGGCCATGGAGAACTGGGAACCTTGTTATGCTGATGGGCGAGATGTAAATTGCCAACAGACACTTGGGAGAAGTGTATGGTGTTTCCTGAAACATCTAAAAAACAAAGCAACGGAACCTAGGGCACTTCCACTTATGGTCCTATAGCTTAGGGAAATTAAAATCAAAAAGACACAGCCACCCCAAAGTTTGGAACGGCTCTGTTTACAAGAACCTCGTTTACAGTACAAGTTCAACATCGCAGAAAGTGAAAAATGGATAAAGAAGTTGTGGTATTTACTTACAAAGCAATATCACTCAGCAATGAAATCTGTGTCATCAGTCCCTTAGCAGCACAATGAGTGGATTCAGGTATGATGATTCTAACTGAAGTAAGTCACACAGAAAAAGAAACATCATAAGATATCAGTAATACACGGAATGTAAACTTGGCTACACAGGAACTGAATTACAGAACAGAACAGGGTCTCAAATTTAGAAAACCAACTTATGCTTGCTTAAGGGGAAAGGTGAGTTGGGGTGCTGCATAAAACCAGATATCGAAATGAGCACAGATAAAGTTCCTTAAGCCAAATATGGAATAGACTAGAGCTACTCCTTGCTCAACGAAAATGGACTCAACACCGCATATTAAACGCCTAAGAATGTACCTGACTAGTAAGTATCTTAAAACCTATGGATTGCTATGTCTCCAAAAGAGAATCAAGCATGTGTACAGGGGCATAAACGCAGCAGTGATAGGATTGGAGAGGTTCGGTGAGCAAATGAAGACCCTTTGAAGTCATATTGCATGGTACCCATTCCACGGGTTTCAACTACCCAGGTTTAAGGTATTCTTCCTTCAGCTAAAACATGCATGTGGAACCTAGAGTATGATCAACCATGAGATCGGGAGACGTGTTCAAATATGTCTCAGTTTTCTTACCCTGGTACTCGGGTGCAACATTCCAGACGCTTTACTAACACTCTCCCCACTTGGAGAGTCAGTCCCTTTAACCTCCTGTTTGGCCCAGTTTGCAATTTCTGTGGAAGATGAACAGGAATAGCGAGAACAAATGAGAGAGTACCTGGAGGTGTCTGGATGGGCAAATTTAACTCTCATTTGCCACCAGGAAGAGGAATTAACCAAAGGCTCAGCGTGCCATGCCAGAACCAGATTAGGGCCTGAAGCCATCCTGCGGTGTTGCGGCCAGGTCACAAGAAAGCGAGTTGAAGAAAGGAGCTCAGGGGCACTGTAATTCACAAACCTGCAGAGTTATAAATGACAGCTATCGTCCAAAAATAGACTGAAGTAAGGCTGCCAAGAGGACTTGAAAGCGGGGCAGAATTGCAGGAAACCGATTTCAGGAGGCAGACTGGAATTGCATTGAAAGCATAGGAAAAGAGGCAGAACGTCCACAATGATGCACTTGGCCAAAAAGGGCGTATGCGTTTTTTCCTGAATATATTCAGGAAAAAACGCATACGCCCTTTTTGGCCAACCAAGAAGCTTGCAAAGGAAATCTGCACTACAATGAAGTCTCACTTCCCCCCGGTCAAAACGGCCATCTGAAAAAAGTGTAAAATCCAGAAAGGCAGGACAGGCCATGGAGAACTGGGAGCCTTGTTATGCTGATGGGCGGGATGTAAATTGCCAACAGACACTCCGGAGAAGTGTATGGTGTTTCCTGAAACATCTAAAAAACAAAGCAACAGAGCCTAGGGCACTTCTACTTATGGTCCTATAGCTTAGGGAAATTAAAATCAAAAAGACACAGCCACCCCAAAGTTTGGGACGCCTCCGTTTACAAGAACCTCGTTTACCGTACAAGTTCAATATCACAGAAAGTGAAAAATGGTTAAAGAACTTGTGGTACTTACGTACAATGCAGTATCACTCAGCAATGAAATCTATGTCATCAGGCCTTTAGCAGCACAATAAGTGGATTCAGGTATGATTATTCTAACTGAAATAAGTCACACAGAAAAAGAAACATCATAAGATATCAGTAATACACGGAATGGAAACTTGGCTACACAGGAACTGAATTACAGAACAGAACAGGGTCTCTAATTTAGAAAACCAACTTATGCTTGCTTAAGGGTAAAGGTGAGTTGGGGTGCTGCATAAAACCAGAGATTGAAATGAGCACAGATAAAGTTCCTTAAGTCAAATATGGAATAGACAAGAGCTACTCCTTGCTCAACGAAATGGACTCAACACCGCATATTAAACGCCTAAGAATGTACCTGACTAGTAAGTATCTTAAAACCTATGGATTGCTATGTCTCCGAAAGAGAATCAAGCATGTGTACAGGGGCATAAACGCAGCAGTGATAGGATTGGAGAGGTTCGGTGAGCAAATGAAGACCCTTTGAAGTCATATTGCATGGTACCCATTACACGGGTCTTAACTCTCCAGGTTTAAGTTATTCTTCCTTCAGCTAAAACATGCATGTGGAACCTAGAGTATGATCAACCATGTGATCGGGAGACGTGTTCAAATATGTCTCAGTTTTCGTACCCTGGTACTCGGGTGTAACATTCCAGATGCTTTACTAACACTCTCCCCACTTGGAGAGTCAGTCCCTTTAACCTCCTGTTTGGCCCAGCTTGCAATTTCTGCGGAAGATGAACAGGAATAGCGAGATCCAATGAGAGACTAGCTGGAGGTGTCTGGATGGGCAAATTTAACTCTCATTTCCCACCAGGAAGAGGAATTAACCAAAGGCTCAGTGTGCCATGCCAGAACCAGATTAGGGCCTGAAGCCATCCTGCGGTGTTGCGGCCAGGTCACAAGAAAGCGAGTTGAAGAAAGGAGTTCAGGGGCACTGTAATTCACAAACCTGCAGAGTTATAAATGACAGCTATCGTCCAAAAATAGACTGAAGTAAGGCTGCCAAGAGGACTTGAAAGCGGGGCAGAATTGCAGGAAACCGATTTCAGGAGGTAGACTGGAATTGCATTGAAAGCATAAGAAAAGAGGCAGGACGTCCACAATGATGCACTTGGCCAAAAATTCGTATGCGTTTTTTCCTGAATATATTCAGGAAAAAACGCATACGCCCTTTTTGGCCAACCAAGCAAACTTGCAAAGCAAATCTGCACTACAATGAAGTCTCACTTCTCCCCGGTCAAAAGGGCCATCTGAAAAAAGTGTAAAATCCAGAAAGGCAGGACAGGCCATGGAGAACTGGGAGCCTTGTTATGCTGATGGGCGGGATGTAAATTGCCAACAGACACTCAGGAGAAGTGTATGGTGTTTCCTGAAACATCTAAAAAACAAAGCAACAGAGCCTAGGGCACTTCCACTTATGGTCCTAGGCTTAGGGAAATTAAAATCAAAAAGACACAGCCACCCCAAAGTTTCGGACGCCTCCGTTTACAAGAACCTCGTTTACCGTACAAGTTCAATATCACAGAAAGTGAAAAATGGATAAAGAACTTGTGGTACTTACGTACAATGCAGTATCACTCAGCAATGAAATCTATGTCATCAGGCCCGTATCAGCACAATGAGTGGATTCAGGTACGATGATTCTAACTGAAATAAGTCACACAGAAAAAGAAACATCATAAGATATCACTAATACACGGAATGTAAACTTGGCTACACAGGAACTGCATTCCAAAACAGAACAGGGTCTCAAATTTAGAAAACCAACTTATGCTTGCTTAAGGGGAAAGGTGAGTTGGGGTGCTGCATAAAACCAGAGATTGAAATGAGCACAGATAAAGTTCCTTAAGCCAAATATGGAATAGACAAGAGCTACTCCTTGCTCAACGAAATGGACTCAACACCCCATATTAAACGCCTAAGAATGTACCTGACTAGTAAGTATCTTAAAACCTATGGATTGCTATGTCTCCAAAAGAGAATCAAGCGTGTGTACAGGGGCATAAACGCAGCAGTGATAGGATTGGAGAGGTTCGGTGAGCAAATGAAGACTCTTTGAAGTCATATTGCATGGTACCCATTCCACGGGTCTCAACTCTCCAGGTTTAAGGTATTCTTCCTTCAGCTAAAACATGCATGTGGAACCCAGAGTATGATCAACCATGTGAACGGGAGACGTGTTCAAATATGTCTCAGGTTCCCTCCCCTGGTACTCGGGTGCAACATTCCAGATGCTTTACTAACACTCTCCCCACTTGGAGAGTCAGCGCCTTTAACCTCCTGTTTGGCCCAGTTTGCAATTTCTGCGGAAGATGAACAGGAATAGTGAGAACCAATGAGAGACTAGCTGGAGGTATCTGGACGGGCAAATTTAACTCTCATTTCCCACCAGGAAGAGCAAATAACCAAAGGCTCAGCGTGCCGTGCCGGAACCAGATTAGGGCCTGAAGCCATCCTGCGGTGTTGCGGCCAGCTCACAAGAAAGCGAGTTGAAGAAAGGAGCTCAAGGGCACTGTAATTCACAAACCTGCAGAGTTATAAATGACAGCTATCATCCAAAAATAGACTGAAATAAGACTGCCAAGAGGACTTGAAAGCGGGGCAGAATTGCAGGAAACCGATTTCAGGAGGTAGACTGGAATTGCATTGAAAGCATAGGAAAAGAGGCAGAACGTCCACAATGATGCACTTGGCCAAAAAGGGCGTATGCGTTTTTTCCTGAATATATTCAGGAAAAAACGCATACGCCCTTTTTGGCCAACCAAGCAAGCTTGCAAAGGAAATCTGCACTACAATGAAGTCTCACTTCCCCCCGGTCAAAAGGGCCATCTGAAAAAAGTGTAAAATCCAGAAAGGCAGGACAGGCCATGGAGAACTGGGAGCCTTGTTATGCTGATGGGCGGGATGTAAATTGCCAACAAACACTCAGGAGAAGTGTATGGTGTTTCCTGAAACATCTAAAAAACAAAGCAACAGATCCTAGGGCACTGCCACTTATGGTCCTATAGCTTAGGGAAATTAAAATCAAAAAGACACAGCCACCCCAAAGTTTGGGACGCCTCTGTTTACAAGAACCTCGTTTACAGTACAAGTTCAACATCGCAGAAAGTGAAAAATGGATAAAGAAGTTGTGGTATTTACTTACAAAGCAATATCACTCAGCAATGAAATCTATGTCATCAGGCCCTTAGCAGTACAATGAGTGGATTCAGGTATGATGATTCTAACTGAAATAAGTCACACAGAAAAAGAAACATCATAAGTTATCAGTAATACACGGAATGTAAACTTGGCTACACAGGAACTGAATTACAGAACAGAACAGGGTCTCAAATTTAGAAAACCAACTTATGCTTGCTTAAGGGGAAAGGTGAGTTTGGGTGCTGCATATAATCAGAGATTGAAATGAGCACAGATAAAGTTCCTTAAGCCAAATATGGAATAGACAAGAGCTACTCCTTGCTCAACGAAATGGACTCAACACCGCATATTAAACGCCTAAGAATGTACCTGACTAGTAAGTATCTTAAAACCTATGGATTGCTATGTCTCCGAAAGAGAATCAAGCATGTGTACAGGGGCATGAACGCAGCAGTGATAGGATTGGAGAGGTTCGGTGAGCAAAAGGAGACCCTTTGAAGTCATATTACATGGTACCCATTCCACGGGTTTTAACTACCCAGGTTTAAGGTATTCTTCCTTCAGCTAAAACTTGCAT